>NC_051160.1:137217616-137263366 GCF_013339745.2 Dermacentor silvarum | reverse complement strand
CTATTTGGGTGATCCCTCGCATAAATAAAATGTGCTAGTTCTCTCCATTATTACATAACATATTCCATGTCTAATCTAGTATAAATAACATTCCGATATCATTCTTAGGCAATCCATCGAGCCTCAAAATAGCAAGGCACTGCCCTTTTGTTATCACATATTTTCCCTTCTAATTTCTTTCTTCTCATTCTTATACCATAAATATTTTATACATTCTTTATCCAATTCACGGATCTACAAATCCCCATTCTTTTTGATTCCCCCTGGTTGTCTATTAAAAATCAATATTATACCTGTATTTTAACTTCCTTGAACTTACATTTAATTATATTTTCCATACTCTTGTCATCAGATACAATCAATTTATCCATTATACATATTCTTGAATAATAATCAACTTTAACAACACATCAAAAAAAACCAATAATATCAAATATTTAAATTCCAAATGCAAAACAAAATATTTTATTGTGGTAATCATAATCCAACATATCACAATTATTAAGCCATCATCAATTTTATATAATTAATGTAAATGTTAAAAATACTCCTTACATATATCCACCGCAATACATCAAAATTATATTGCCCCCCATAATAATTGTGTAATAATTTGCATCCGCATACAATAATTAATTTTCAGGTTACTTGGTGGTTGCTTGAGTAATTCTTTCCTTCATTTAACATACGCCATTATATATGCATCACTAACTCATCGAAAAGGCACGAGCGCCGCGTATTTTAAACAAAACGTATATATCCAATGCCAACTCATTACTGTACACTGTTAATCAGAATAATGCACATATATTCGACGAATATAAATATTTCGCCCCCCGCCCAAATTAACAATTAAAAGGCACGCCGTTTTATATTATTAATACCATTACACGGATATCTTATTTATTAGGGAACTCAACATCAATCATCTATAATCAGGCAATATTTACAATCACAATCATACATGTAGAGCAAACGCGCCTTCTTCCGACGCGCGAAAGGCCGTGGGGGGGGGGGGGGGGAGACGTTTAGCTGCGGCACCAGTGACTATTTATATAAAAAACGTCGTGAGGCGAGAAGGTGGTAAAGACTTCTGACGCTGCTCGACGAATGTCCCGTCTGATGCGTCGAAAACCTCCGAGCCGCCCCCAGAGGCAACAGTCACCAACGCCGCACGCGTTTGTGCGAACGCCCCCCATTCACCTCAAGAGCTCGCCGTTCACTTGCTCAAGATGCATGTGCCGACTGTCATCCCGTCAAAGTTCCTCCCAATAGCGTCCGTTCATCGAGTCCCTCGCCCGTTGCATAGCAACCAGTGCCGCCCGCCTGAGCTCGGCGCCAGTGACTCGATGACCTTCAGCTGACTTAGACTGGCCGTGAACCCTTCTTTAGAAAACCTGAACGAGTGAGAGCCAGACCGAGTGGACCTACCTCAGTCCGATTCTATTGAGTGTATCCGAGTGAGCTCAGCTGAGTAAAATTCTGGTGACGCTGAGTCCGAGTGAACCAGGCTGAGCAATTTTTTGGAGAGTCTGATTCCCAGTCAGATCTAAGCAAAAATATATTTTGTGAGCAAGTCTGAGTGAGTTCTATTAATTTGGCCGACCTATGCGTATTACTGTTTTGCATATTTCTTGCTCCATTCTAACACTCCTTCCTCTGATACCTACGGGCTTTGAAACATTAATAAATGTATAATTAAATAAATAAATAAATAAACCACCTGACGAGTTCAACGCGTACACATTTAAACATAAAAGAGTCATGGTAGGGCAACTGCAGAACATACTCAACAGGAAACAAGTTTACACTTTTATATTTTTTTCTGACGCTGGAGTAGAGAAAACAGAACACTTGCTACAAGAACTGTACATCACGCGCATCTCAGTTTCATGAACCTCAGACAGAGTAAATTTGCTCTGCAGTGAAGGGAATAGACATTTCGTTGGGAACTGTCATTGCCTGGTTGGACAAACGAAAATATTAGTGCATTTCCTGCCCTTTAGAAGTAAGAAAATGCCCCAAAAGAAAAGAAAAACTTCGTCAGAAACTATCTCAAGATAAACGGCAGATTAGTAAAACACTACACTCTCGGTTACCGTGACAGCGATACTGTGATACAAGGCATACACCTAAATGTCACGCTTTGTGCATAATTTTGCTGTATATGGCCCTTCAACTGCGTGCACATCACTGAAAAGAACTCGTCCATGCGATCCTCATAAATGATTTCGGGCTAGAGTAGCAGTGAGACAAATTTCTAGCGATGTCTGTAAAGGGTATGTGTGCTTCATTTAATATAGTCACTGTTCCCACAGGTAGTTATTGCACAAAACAAAATTTTAATCAATAAAAATAATATATTTGAGAGAATTATTTACTGACACGTCTCCTGGTTTCTCTTATAAAATCAAATTTAGTTTTTATTTGATGTTGTGTTCTTCGTTCTATATTGTGATATAGGGATAGAAACATTGCTCCCCTTTAAACTTTCTTATACCCTTGTGCATGTTCATGGCTAGTGGTGCAGGTATACTACGATTGTTTTCGTAAGAGAAGCACTATGAGATTGAAGCTAAGCTTCCTTTCCCTGCAAGCGTTTTCAATTACTAGTGGCCCCTTTTGTTGGTCAATGTGTACTGGGCTTTCTTTATTCCGTACATCAGCGCTTCCAAAACTTGTTCGGAGCTCAATAAAGTGTGCAAGTCTTTCATGACAGGTTCTTGTTTTTATTCATGTAACATTTTAAGTGATATGGCTAATAATTGTTCGTCTTTTTCTTCAGCATTTCTCGTGCTTTTTGAAACATTTGTGAGCTAGACGCAGCTTCGTCCGTGCTTGTGAAAGAGCGGGGACTAAACGCTCGTTTTAGAAATTACACGTGCCTGGATGTTCAATATTGAAGGATTGTACTTATGCCTACATATGTGGCCGGTGTGCATTCCCCGCTCCCAAAGGCGTGTTTTTTGCATACCATGTTTGCGAAAGCCTGTAAAGCACCCTCATATATATGAAAGTTTCACGTCACTGACGGCATCATGTTAGGCTGTTAACGTAGACTGACTAGCGATTCAAACGCGAAAAACCAGACCGCATGGCGGCCGGTGACACACCGGGCGTTTGCACAGTACGCGGTAAAAGCTAGGGTACTGCGACGCAATTGTGATGAAAATTTCGCCCCCCCTCCCTCCCGCTAGTGATCGCCCAAGACCCACCAATGGCGCACAAAGTTCAGGCCGCCTTGCAGACCAATTATCGCGTTTCATTCGGTAGGCAGTCTACGCACAATGCACTGGGGAGCCTGTAATGTGCACTGCTACGCACCTAGGCATAATTACAAATCCTTGAAGTTGCACGACCGTCCAATTGTACTTTATGAAACAATCATTGAGTTTAATATTTTCCTTTACAATCATGGGGTGAAACTGCCCGAAGCAACTGCAGTAGAATAAAATTATCACTGTAATTACTCTAAGGAGATGCTGTAAAGTAAGTCAGCACGACTGCAGTAACTCTAACCAGCTGCAATACACTGCAGTTACTTTTTTCACACAATAGAGTTGAAGGACTCGAGTGTTAATACTCCCTCCAGAAGAGGCGAGTTGGGATACATAGACTGCACGTACCCTACAAAAGAGCGTGGTATAAGTGACAAGCATCTCGCTACTGAAAGTGCCAAGTTTATAACTTTGATGCACGCCTTGTTTTTAAGCTGTGGGTCCACAATTACAGCAGCGCAGTTGTTGTGGCAAAAGTACTGAATTTTTCTTTCGTCTTACTGATGCACTATCTTATCCTGGACCTGAGCTTCAGCACTACCGAGACAAGGTACATAATCCTCCTGAGCCTGCATAATCCGTTGTGAAATTAAGTAACTTTCTTAAAGCGCATGGATGTTGATTGGCCAGTCTAGAACCGTGGCTTTAGGTACCATGTCAAAAGGTACCGAGAACTGCTAACGTTGACAAACCACGGGATCTGAGAAAAACGTCGTATTTCTGAGCACTTTGTATCCTTGGTCAGTACAACCATACAACGCGGTGTTGTTCCCATATATAACTAAAGTCTGCAAAGTCGAATGTCAGGTAGATTTCTGAGGCTCCTCACTAACTTGCAATCACTTTCTTGAAAAGCTTACAGCGCATTATTGTGCTTTATAGTTCAGGTTGATACTTTTTGTGCTGGTTGGCTTTTGCGCTGCAGTAAGTGTGCTTCTTAGTTTTGTTTTCACGGGAATTCACAGCCTGAGTTTTGTCCGAAGCTTTTAAGGTTGTCTTTGTTCTCCTAGTTGTTTGCTATTACCCCCATACCTATGTATTATCCTTAACAAAACTAAACGTGGATAATGATGATAAGGATGGCAACTATAATTGATTGTACATCAGCTAGAAGAATGAACCGATTTATTTAGTCTTAACGTGTGTTTAGTTCACTTAAACAAATGGCATATTTAGGGAAAACGTTGCAGCTGAGCAGCCAGTGCACACTTGTGCAGTCCTGGCCTTAGAATGGTTTCTCATTAGGGAATGAAAATAGGCGCGTATGATTTTTTTCTCTTTCGCAACCACGACCTTGACAGGCGAGAAAATAGGCTACTGGTTTTTCCTTGCTGCACATATATTCAGAGATAGTTTCGTATCTCATGACTAATACGTGCTACAAAAATGTTTTGTACAGTACATTGGCTAAACTTAAAAGAGATGTATGCTGTACTATGATGAAAGAAAACTAGGTGATTCAAAAACTTCAATAAAACCGCATTAAGGTACCTGACGACGGAGAAGAGAATTACTGTAATGATTCCATCACATCATTTCGCATGATATATATTATTAGCATCTGTGTTTAGTCGTCAGTTGGATTAGAGTTTCAGAAGCGTAGCTCGTAGGCGCCCGTTCTTGCGGCGATCGTCGGCGTCCCTCGTAACCGAGTGAAAGAGCAATGCCAAGGATGAAAGAGCGAAACGTGGAGCGGCAGCGGTGGATGAAAGACGGCGATAGCGAAGAGAGCGCGAGAGGAAAGCGGAGGAGGAGGGTATGGCGAAAAGCGTGAGAAGAAACGCGTAGTGCCGCGCAAGACGAGCTCTCCGGCTGCGATTGCTCCAGAGACGGCACCCGAGTTTCCGCGCACCGTTCTCTCACCGATGCTGCCAACGATAAAGCATGCGGCGAGCGCGTCCACCGATACCATATATGGAAACAAAGTGCTGCATGAGCAGAGGACTGTCCGCGGCCGCGGCTGTGAGTCGCGCCCACGCGTCACCCACGCACTACCTGTAGTTATCTCCTGATTAGCGAGGCAGTCGCACCACACTTCACTCCGTTTGCAACGTCCTGCAGGAGCCAGAGTGTCCAGGCATTATATCGCGAAATTAAAACACGTATAGAGCTGCGCTCAATTTTCGCATTAGGAAGCATCGCAACTGTCGGTGAATTTTTTTAAATTCTGTTTCTGCACCTGACGCTATAATATCTTCCCAGGCTCCCACTACGGGCTGCTAGTGCGATAAATTGCAAGTAGCACGAAATGCTTAAAAATTATTGGCATGCAGATTGGTCAGTAAGTCAAAGCGTTGATAGCCTGACGGCAACGTCACTATGAAGCCCTAAAGATATGATCTCTATAATATGCTCTCGTCGAAGCAACTTCTCGCTTGAAAAATGGGTAGTTTTATATGGCAATCACATATATGTTGATTGCTGATCACATCTTCGCATTATCTTCGTGTGCACTTCAATCAACCGACATGAAACCAATGCACTCAACGCCATGACCACCCACTGCTTCCAGCCGGCGCCGACAATTGATGCCATTTAGGTGAACTTGTGCTCCGCTAAGCTTTATTTGTGAATGTGTTATACCCCTGACACGACACACTTGTGCTTTTTAATGACATTAAATTCAAATTGCATTCAGTCCAACAAGTGCCAATCGACCCAGTGGTGGTGTTACAAAGGAAAATAATGTCATTTCGGTCATGATATCAATGGCGATCATGGCAAGAAAGGTACAACAAAGTATTTGTGAGTGCCTGAAAAGCCGATCTATTTAGATTTGAAATATACTATGGGGCATCGCATCACTGAAATAACACGCATATAAAGCTTTTTTAAGCTTTTGTTTCACAATGTCTGGCCACAATAAGCCAAGAAAACGGTCCGACTAGTAAAGTGATGGCGGCCAGACGGAACTGAGGTGGACAGTAAACAAACATTTTGTGACAGCCTGCCATACATCTTTTCTCTATATATAAACAACAGCTGCCTTAAGACACGCAAAATAATTACCTTTTCAGCGAAGTTTTATAGGCACACAAGTGTCGGCGGTGGTGATATCACGCTAAAAAGCGGGCCGATCCTGGCGACAGTGCAGAAAGGGTCCAAGTTCAATGCAACATATCCCTGTGGGCTCGGCGACCTGTAACGCACCCTGGAACTACCCTTGTCACACTTGGGACACATAGAGACAAAATCACCAGCCCTTCCCCTGTCGAGAAAATGGGGTAAGCGAAGCTTGCGGTCCGATTCTAGCCTGAGGGCTTCCGAAGCCCAAGCGAAACGTCAGCGAAGAGCCGCGACCCCGAGTTGCGGGAGCGCGATGTTGAGGGCAAACCTCAGTGAAGAGCCGCTAACCCTGGGTTGGGGCAAACAAATTGGAACGTCTGCGAATGCGTCGTCTTGCCACAAGCTTTGCTTACCCCCATTTTCTCGACAGGGGAAGGGCTCCTAATTTCTATATGAACGCTTCTCGAATTACGAACGCTCTTTGCAATATTTTACATTGTGTCTGAGGTGGAGAGTAACATTCGCTTCGAGTGCGAAGCCGAGTGAGTTTCTCGAACTCATTCGATTGCGGAAGTCATTCGATTTTATTTACAATAAATATCGCTGTGTAGCGGCCAAATGGCATTCGATGCGAATGCCATTCAGTTTGGATGAATTAAAACGTCCAGTGTGACAGGGGTATTATTCGTTGCTACGCCCTTCTCTTTCACCCATACCAATAGGAGGTATTCTATTAGGCATGTGATGTGTGCCAAAACAGCAAAGAAGTGTGAGGTCTTCGGACGTTTAAAATGCAGGCAGCACTTTGTTGTGGACATCCACCTGTTGCTGAAGCAGCCTGCACTCATGCGGCTTAATCTGCAGCTTTGCTGCAGAGTGGAGCCGATTATATTAGTGGTTGCGTTTCAGCGATGTGAATGGATCCTTTATGAATCATAACACTTACCAGTAAATAAAGCATTTGATTCCCCTGCGCTTTCTTCTATCTTCTTCATATATCCACGAATAAAGTCTTTGCATTCGTCTCCAAGGTTCGCCTCCTGGGCTTCTCCAACTTGCTTCCTTAAAAGAGAACCACGTAAACACAACTGTTTAACCAGGCCCAAATTCATTACTATTTCTCCCACAACAGGTGTCTTCTATATTGATATAGAACACTAACCGTCTTGTTGTTTAACAATCTGCGTATTGGTGAGAACATTATTATATCAGAAAAAAATTTGGTCCCCAGTATCGCACTAAAACAGTATTACTAGATATAAAAGAGAATGTACGTCGTGTTATATAACATTGACAAAAGATGGCTACAATAAGGCACTATAAACATTTTGTAAACGCTTTCGGTTCGGTACATCACACTACTGTCGTTCACAAGGTTGCATGCTAAAGCATTCGCGGTAAACATTTGGCTTTGTGTAGTCTTTAAATGGAAAGCAGTGCGTTTGTTTAGGGGATGATCAATGTGCCTTATTGGCACTTTTTCTTGTTGTTGTTGCTTACTTCTTTGTTTGGGGGGGGGGGGCACCGGTAAGCTTGTCAGGACTCCTTTTTATTATTATATATGGCAGCAACTTAATAAATCTGGGCTTTAGATTGATATGCACCATGTAAGGGGAAGACAGTGCCGCGCACTTTTCCAACTTCCTTCCTAATTATTACGTTACATTGCACTCCTGTCTAAACTACAGAATGATTCCATGAAAATCATCTTGAACACATTACAACAAAAACAGCAGCTGTACGATTCTCTGTGGCAGCATAGACAATTTATCCCTTTAATTTGTATTAATACTGTAACAAGAAAATATAGATATTATATGAGCGCAATATTTTTAGCATTACGTTGTGTATGCTTTCGAACTACGTATGCCTCGTTAATCATATATGCACGAAGCTTTACGAGATTGCTGGTGAAATTTGCCGCTGCAAATAGATACTTCGGTTGAAAGCAAAACTAAACATATGCTTTATTCTGTTCTACTCGCAACTGATTTTTTTGTCTAGTTTGGGGAACCACAGGTAAGGTAAATATTGTAAATTGTTACGGTCCAAATGGCCATCATTCGACATATTGCAACGGTTCCGACATGCAGTAACCTAATTCGCATTACAAACTATTGTGAATTTCCTTCAATAAACATCTTCTACATTGACATTAAAGCTTTCTTAACACTAATGGCATCATTACTTACAAAGGACGGTTTCACTGGAAAATCAAGAACATGGTACGTTCCTTTTTCCCCACATACTACAAAACTACAAGTATTAAAACATTGCCGTAGGCCATTGTTCAATAAATGTAGCAATTTAAATAATTACGGAAACTTAACTAACAAAAATTGCATTTTATTACCAAGAAGTATCTAGGTATGTATGCTAGATTCGAGAATTTCGGTGCATAATTGTTACCTTTCAGCGTATCTTTCTATGCCAAAATGTGAAAACACTTCTTTACGTTTCGAGGCTTGTCAAGCAACGAAGCCTTCAGAAGTCAAAGAGTGTTAGCCCCATGAAAAGCCAAAGAGGCTTAAGTAGCATCCTGTTACAGCATCGCGTTTCCTCTTTCAAGAAAATTTCACCAACGATTTAAAGAAAGAAGAATGCAGCAGATAAACTTAAGCGTCTCCGTAAAGAAACGTACAATCATTAGTTTAATTTCCTACTACACATTGTAGATACCTTCAACCACTTACACGGACCACACCGCAATTCATAAACCTTCCTAAATCGCTAATAAATCGTTCCTAGTATTCCTATTAACTATCAAACAATATTCTGAAAATGCCAGGCAACATTCTCCTCGTCTGTTCACTTTAGACTATATTACCCTTTTTACCTGTGAACCGCAATCTGAACTCACAGTGGAACGGGACAAATTCCTATCCTGTGTCATGTTAAGGAATAATTTGCTCGTGCAAGAAAGCACCAGGCCCTTTTTGAGTGTCTTCTTTTTAGTTGTCATAGTGCTTTTCACTCGCAATGATCATTTAGTGTGTCCCACCGCGTCGCTACCGCCCATTTCGTCATCGCCAACACAAAACATGGCAAGCTCCAAGCTGCTTTTTTCATAGTCAGCACCACTGAATAACCGGTCAATGACACATTCTCCAGGTGTCTTAAGAAATTGATCTTCAGATCGTTAGGCGTGAGATCGCTGTGTGAGTGCATTAAAGATTTGTATGAGAACCGCGTTACGGCGACGAAAAAGCTAAGGCAAAATATAACCGAGTGTTAGCTTGTAAATATGCTAATGTAACCCACTTTTTTTTTGCTGCTTCAAAATACAGTCGAACTCGGATATATCTAATCTGAAGGGGATCACAAAAAGTTCGATATGCAAGGTGTCCCAGCTATCACGCAGCACGATTTAAAAAAGGAAGAATGGCGTTACGCGAATCAAAGCTAGTGCGTATTGTTTCCAGTACAGTGGAGTAGCCGCCAGTAATTTTTTGGTTACCGAGATTTAATTAGGCAATTGTAATTATTTATCTAACTCGAAAATTACTGTCCGAGTTATCAAAGTGTCAATGAGAAGATTGTATAGCAACATGAAAAACTCCCGATACAGCTTTCTGTTGCTCAATACATGCTACATAAATGTGTTTTTCCGAGCGTGAAAGAAGCCTGCGAATACACACAAAATGCTTCGAGCTCGCCAGTCACGCGGAAATTCTGCGTGCATTCGCGGGCTTCTTTCACTGCTCGGAAAAACACATTTATGCAGCAGGTATTGAGCAACAGAAAGCTGTATCGGGAGTTTTTCATGTTGCTCTACAATCTTCTCATTGACACTTTGATAACTCGGATAGTAATTCTCGAGTTAGATAATTAATTACAATTACCTAAATAAATCTCAGCAACGATAAAATTACTGGCGGCTACTCCACTGTACTGGAACCAATACGCACTAGGTTTGTTTCACGTAACGCCTTTCCTCTTTTTTTTTAATCGTGCTGCGTGTTAGCTGGGACACCCTGTATAGGAAATGCGACACATAAAATAATAGGCCCTGCGACAATCGGCGGCTTCGCGATCGGTGCGTCCGCGGGCGGCCAAGTTACTGTACGCAGCTCGGGAAAAAAAGCAAGCAGACTTTATTTACCTGCAAAAAATTGCTGGATCACTCTCAACCTCATTGCAAAGTCCAAGCTGATTCTATTATTTACACTTGCAGCGGTCATCGCTTGCGGAAAATGAACTCACGAATAGGCACTCAACCCACACGATGACGCAACGAAAATCGGAAAGAAGGAATGTTGACGTTCTAGGCAGCACGCGGCCTAGCCGAACAGCACAACGGGGCTCTACTGACAGCACATTGTCTTCTCCACCTCCAGGTGCCAGAAGGCCTCAATGTGCACTAAGAAGTGCACTTCGAGGTTTTTGGCGGCGCGCCACGTTCGATAAATTGAAAGTGCTAGTGAACGGGCCTTCTATATATCAGTGCACCAGCTGTGTAGGTTTCCATAGGATTTTCGAGGAGATTCTACAGCTGTTCGATATACACTACATATAATTCATTATATGTGTGTTCGATACATCCGGGCTCGACTTTATTCCTTACGGGTGACTTTAACTGAAAGCACTAGAAAATAGCAAAACTTGAACCAGACAATGACGTTTTCTGTTTTGCGTGAACGTCATCATGGTAGTATCACACCTCTGGATCACAGTTTTTTTTTTCAGGTAAACATTTCAGGTTACTTATGTGCAATCCTCTTTAGACCGCCTAAAACATTCAAAAGGGTGCTCTGTTTCTAGGTCAGTACCAATTCATAGTACTGGTGAAATTCATTTGTGGATGATACGCGTTTGTGGAAAAAGTAAAGTGCACGTACTCTGAAACGGCTTCTAGTTGCGCCAAGGATTCCGCGATGCGGTGGTTTCTGGTAAAAGGAAGGTATGAGAGCAGCTTGCGCAGCTTCCATGGTAGAAATTGGTGAAAAGGCCCCGAGTACATCGCGAGGCTCACTCTCTTCATCACCCGGTGGAGCTCGCGGCGAGTTGGATCGTCGTGCGTCAACTGACGGCCATAGAAGAACGACACGATGTTGTTGAAGGCGCACGGCATCACGTAGTTGCTCACGTCAAGCGGCCTTCCACCAGTCTCACCAATGCTGTCAGCAACGCGGCCGAACTCTTCCTACCATCAGCAGAGCGTTGAGAACGTAAGTGCAGGTACATCCATACGGAACGAAGAAAAAAAAGTAAGAGCACGCTGAACTGTAAAAGGCTTGACAACTGAGCTAGTCCTAAATCCATACCTAAAGTGGCACTAAAGAGAACCACTAAATTAGTTTAGACTAAAAAGAAGTATTCTGTCAACTTCTATTTTCATTAAATTTGTACATTGAGTGCGAGAAAGAAAATTCCGGGATAACGTTTCTATTTTTGAATTTGCGCAGCAACCACAGCACTGGTACGGCTTTGTGACGTCATGTAGTTCTATAATTTTTTTCCTATTTAGGTCGTTGTGGCGGAGTGATAGTTTTTGAAACGTTCTAAGCTCAGCCTTTGACACTTTAAATACTATGTAGTCGACCTTTATCAATAAGAGATTACCTTGGCCTGAGCAGATGGGCCTAAATTTGGGAGATGCCGATGAGATTGCGCGGGAACATAAACGCGGCATCGGCTACCAGTCTTTCACTCTTGCGTCGTTTCCGGCAGACAAATTTGTTTCCCAAAACAGGAGCGGCTTTGTGGTAATGGCGAACTGTAAGTCATCATCACTGCTCAAAAACACTTTTTTCTGATGTTCCTGCATAACCTTTGTGAACCGGACGTTTATTGCCAGTCAGTGACATGATGGGATTTAATCGGCGCCTGTTCGTGGAGCGGTGACTTCGAAATTTTGGTTTCAGTAGCTTTTTCTGGCTACTAGTTCCTTGTATACATTGTTCATGGAGAATAATTTCATATGAAGCTTCTGAGTGGCAAGCAGGCACAATTCGGACACACAGATGAAATTTCAGCGCAGCACTCTGTCCAATCAACTGTTAACTTCGAAACCGCAGTGATGTAGAGTACAGTGACTTACTATGTAAAGCATCCAGGGTCAAAAGGAACCTTAACTATTGTATGTTGCCAGTCGCAGTTAATGTGATAGAACACGTAGCTTACCATCATACGGTCCTCCATAGCAGTTTTTGCAAAGCCCAAGTCCCGCAGCATGCTCAAACAGAATTTCCTGTTTGCTGACCAAGCTTCCCCATTCAGGGAACCCACACCTGAAAAAGTAACTTCAGTGAAATATATTCGTGCGCATTAAGTAAGTGAAGGGTGCCCTTGGCAGCGCCAGAATAGTGAGTGAGTAAGTGAATCAACTTTATTGAAGGAGCCAGTGGATTGAGGCCTGGGCCTAGGCCGCGTCAGGGGCGGTAAGAGCCCCTTTCTCCCAGCCGCCTCTCGAGCTCGCTGGATGGCCCATAGTTGGCCTTGCAGATTTGAGCATATCAGCGCGGCTTTCCACCACGCCCCAAGCTGTTCTGAGGAGACTGCATTTAAATCCTGTACATCTGCGCATTCCCACAGAATGTGTTCTAGGGTGGCGTGTTCTGTCCTACATAGTTTACACAAGTGATATTGGTACAGTTCGGGGCAGATACGATGTAGGTGCAACAGGTTGGAGAGGGCTCTGATTTGTAGTCGCCTTCAGTCAACCGCCTGAGATGTGTCTAATTTGCAGTTATGAGGCGGGGATCTGCACCTGGACTTTTGGTAGAAGCGGGTGATGTCACATAATCTGAACATACTGTCCCTCTCCTTCCAGGCCTCTCCTCCCGTTCTTTCGGAGGAAGCTTCTTTGCTAGCACGGTAAAAGGGACCTCGGGTGACGCGGTGGGCTTCCTCGTTGAGGTTCCGAGCGGGGGACTCGCAGCAGGTGTGGACTGGGAACCAAATGATGTATCTCGCTTCGAAATCCTCTGACGATATGAGCTGGGCTTTTCCATGAAGAGTGTTAGCAGCCTGAGCCGATAGTCTTGCTCGCGCGTAGTTTCTGTTGGCGAATGCGAGTCACTGATGACGTATCTACATTTGGGGGAAATTATGGCCTGAGCGATACCCACTTCTTCTCTGATTTCAGTATTATTAGAGCGTATTGAGGACGCGCTCATGCATCCTCGTGGTCAGAGTTTATTACTACCGCGCCAGAATAAAATTCATTTGATAACTTGGAGAATGTTCGATTTTGCACGTATCACAAGTGCACCGCCAACTAAATCTTAGTTCACAATTACAGGTACTTAGCCCTTTAAGGACGGCATATATACATACCAGAAAAATGTTCATTTTCTACATGAATGTGCAGAACACATCAAGCATAAGCTTCTTCAACGAAAAGGAAATATATTCCTAAGTAAACATTTTCAGCACTAGAGGGAAACACCAGCCAGAAAACTGGATGTGGGCTTTACTGCAAAGCACCTAAGACTTCATTTGAAATTTGTACTGACAGCTCTCACCACGAGTGACCCACGGGTGTGCATTTCATTTGGTTTGCACCTGGTTTGTAACAGCCCTACCACCGGAGATCTTGCATCGGTCTGTCTCCTTTGACCATGCTTTCAAACGAATGCGAGCCGCGTGCGAAACATATTCTTGCTCTTCTGATGTCCCTGCTATGAAGCAACAAATGGCACTTGCTACCGGTCATTCAGTGTTGTCCGAAGGCATTTGGCGAGAAACATCATGCTTCAATGCCGAATCTCAGCAAAAAAAATTCTTTTGCAGTATGCTGCCTGCAGGCAACAGTCCGCAATAGAGGGAACTAGTTTCGGTCCCTAGGAGCAGGACTGACATGGTGCGAGCGATTTTAGAGTACGTTGTACTAGCAGGCTACGGAGACATCTGTAGTTACAGAAATGCCAGCAAACACTAAAAGCCAGCTTCGAAGTTTAAAAAATGTTCACGAACCTGTTGAGATTGCTTCCTTATGGCCAAAGATTGCTGCCAATCTGGAGAAGTCGCCGTACCACTCTCGTTAGCCAGGAGGCTAGCAGACTCACGCGTGATGCAGAATTATCAAATAACTGGACGCTCTTGAAGCTGTAACGTTTCTCTAGAATTCTTTCCGGTATAACAGCGCCAATAACACTCTCACGGAAGGACAAAATACTTTGAAAACCCAATAACAGCCCATTTATTGTCTAGAGATAATATAGTAAACCCCTTTGGTAACGCATTGGTCGCATGTTTGACGCCTGGGTCAGCGCGAGTTTTTCTTCGGCTGTAAAGGTAGCTTATTGAAGAGGGCGAGGTTGCTATCATTACCGAAGTATCTAAATCTTAACTCAGGTTCGGAAGATCAATTAGAGCTAGAGATTATTAGTGCCCCACCTCCTCCCTCAACTTTCGCTCAACATCCGCCCAACACCCACAGTAGAGAATCGTGTGCTTCAGAAAGAGGTTTTCTTTCTGGCTCACCTATGAATTTACTCTTTAAACACGTTCTTACATTGAAGGTTAGACAATATTACCTTTGTAGCAGTCGCGATAACCAACGAAAGTGGATGAACGCCATAGGAGTTCCTTTGTATTGCAGAACTTCTTGATGCTGTCGAAGTCGTTGAGGATAACAACGTTCAATAGATTTATCTTGAGCCTAGAGAAAAATGCAGCACGCATTACTGAACTCAACAGTTCGTTTGCGAGCATGAAGCGCGCGAACAATATCACCAAAAAGTATGTTTCACCTAAGGCTTCATCAAAAACTTCACAAATTGTTTATCCTAAATTATCTAATTTCTCTATACTCAGTTCCAGGCGATTCTCGTGGCACATATCGAGGCACATATCTCGAAACTGACACCAAAGAACATTGACATCATTGTGATTGATATCAAACAGGCAACTATTCATGTGTTCTAAAGTGCTTGCGTGATCAGCACCTGAATAACTCTTAACTAAGCAGAATGATTTCGCTTGCTTACTTTGAGAGCGAAGTGACAAGAAAACACTAACAAAATGATGGTCGGAAAGTCCCTGCTCTACAGAGACCGTAAAATTGGAAAATTTATAGGAAGAAGCAATAAATTTAAAACCTATTTACACGCTCCCAATTCTCGGGCTGGCTCACGCACAACTTCCATTAGGTTGTGTGCTAGCATGATGTTTGGAACAATGTTAACGTGACTGTTATAACCTTCAAGGGCCTGTAGTCCCTCCCAATTAACACCAGGTAGGTTAAAATCGCCAATGATTAAGATTTGGATTTCAAGTAGTGCGCCTTCTGAGCTTCAAATTTTCTCAAGTAATCCGGAGCTACATCAGGGGGTCTGTATAACGCGTTCAAGATAACTTGATAATCCCAGCATGAGAGCTTGATACATAAGCCCTCAATATCAGTCATATCAACCAATAAGGAAGATTCAACGTTGTTTTTAATGAGTACAGCAACACCTCCTCCTCGTGAAGCCCTGTCTTTACGGTATACTTCGTAATCAACAGGGAAAATGTCTTCATCTACCTTATCGCGTAGCCACGTCTCCGTAATAACTGTGATATGTGGATCATGTTGAACTAAAGCTATTTATAATGAATCAGTTATATTTCGTTTACCACGTGTGCTAATTTTCATCATGCGCAGTTGCTTATTTGATACCGAACATCCCTTCCATGTTTGAGATTGGCTACGTTTATTTCCCGTTTGTGACCCTTTACCTTGTTTTTTCTGTTTTCACTAGTTTACCGCTAGTCTCCTCCCACACAAAGATTTCAACATCCACTTTAAGCTTATCATGGAGCAAAGTTACCTTTTCGCCCCAAGCTTTTTTAACCTTAGAATTTTTCCAGGGTAGCTTTTGTTTGTTTTACAGCTAGCGAATAACCATTCTGAATAAACATAAAAGATCCTTTCGGTTTCATCGCGTTATTCCAGATAAACAATTACAGGTCGTTTACCGCGCTGCCTACCGAGTCTATAAATGGTCCTATCGACATCCCCCATTCAGTGTATCTTTAAAAATACCAGAAACAACTTTTACTCCAGATCAGCTCCTGTTTCATCAGGAATTTCAGGCTATCCGTGTGTTTCACCTTCTGTTTGACCTTCTGTTTATGGCTTCTAGGTCAGTGCCACGGCTTCCTACATGTCAACATTCCACTACGCAATTAGGCACAATATTTATCACGCGGAAGAAGTTGCAGCTACGCGCGAACAGTGAAACAGTGGCTGTGATAGCCAGCAGAACTTTCTTCGGGATCTTACCCTACGAGTTGCGAGAAAGGTTTGCAGCGATATGCGAGCAGACCTCTCAGAAAAGCTACTGTCTCGTTCTTTGTCTCGTTATTGATGCTACGCATCCTGGCACCTTAAAATTTTTATCATGTGAAACGCAGCTAGCATCGCACCGGCTATTTCTTCTGTAACTAGCGGACCTTCGTGCTTGAGCAACGTAGGTCTCGCACATAGTTGAGATATTCCATTGTTGTCAGTGAAACTTTTTATTCGTAAGCGGATGAGATGCTTTATTTGCTTGCAACGTAATTTGCTTTCTTTTATCGCTCACACAACAACTTGGTATCGACTAGAAATGGTTTTAGGCGTTAAAAAAACACGGACAAGAGAAAGACACGACGCGGCACACACTCGCAACTGTGCGAGTGTGCGCCTAGCCCGACAGCAGACTCACCAAGCTGTGGTGTCGATTCTTGATACCAGCTTATTTTTCCATGTAAAATCACTAGACTAGGCAAAAAATACATCACTGCGCCAACGCGGCCGTCACAACGAACGCAATCAAACGTGCAGCGGCTGCGTTGATCTAGCCGGAGAACAAGCTCCATCTGGTGCCAGCTGCATTACCAACACCACTGGTGCAACCGACAGCCGACTCGCAAAATCAATTGCGGTAATCTTTCGTGAGCACGAATGGCGTAAGTAGGGCTATACAGCAGTGACGGCTAATGGTAAGTAAAATAAAATCAATCGAACAGTGTGTCATCCAATTTGAATAGTGTGTCATGAACATAGAAATCAACCCATTTTTTATCTACTTCTTGTCGAAAGGTAGCGATCTTCAATTTCCCTTGTCTTGCGTCAGCTGACTCCTTCCGATGTGCGCATTTCTTTAATCGTGACCTCAGTTCATCTTCTAGTGTCGTCAAATTGTGCTGTCTCGTATCTCACAGTAGTACTGAACCATGAGCACTGACTTAGGGAGCCGCATGGCCACGTCAGTGGTCGCTTCGCGCAATCGAAAGCACGCCGCTGCACGCAAGCACTTAGCCTCCAAAGAGCGCAGAACACGGCAGCGCAATAAAACACACTATTGCCCAAAGTTAACGAAGAGAGGTGTAGTTACCTCGGGCGGCACCAAACAATGCACAGGGGCCTCGGTGCCTGGTTAACCGGAAAGCAAAGTGGCTCTCACTCTAAGGTGGCACCACAGAAACGGTGCCGCTGGAACATTGCTACTCCCGTAGCACAGATGGCACTTCGCAAAACGCTGCCACAGAAGACATGCCCCTGTGGCTATGCTGTGTACTCTCGCGATGACCTCCGACCCCAGTCGCGAGAATATAGAGCAATATTGGTTGGCTCGAGTCTCCGATGAGTGGGCGGCTCGGTGTAGTAAGACCACACACAAGCACAAGGCACCGTTCCCCGGTTTAACGTTTGATGCAAGACACCGTAGACGAGCTCAAGTGCGAGCAACACCAGAAGTGGCCGCGGACGGTAGTGAAAACGGGCACGCATCATGTGCAGTCCTGAAGAGATTTCTATGCGCGGCCGCTCTGCCGGTCGCGGCGGTTGCACCACCGCGGTGGGAAACACGAGGGCACAATTCCCGACTACAATTGGCCACTGAAACTGCCCATTGGGCTTCCCGGGTGCGCAGTGAGAAGTCGTCCCTCCATCCCGCCACGGGTGAAAAAAGGGAGTGGTTCAGGGAGAGCATATCAGGCGAACACCCATGCTTAAGCTACGAGGCACGCCTCAACCACCACAAAATTCAACTGCGTTCTTTTGGCATCTATTTAGTAACTGTGATAATTAATTGGTTATATGCTCCACGCCACGCCTGGTGATGTTGGATGGATATCGTACTGATGGATATCGTACTTTTTTACGTGAACACCGGTAAGCGGTTCTTCATGAGTTGCAAGTACGGTGAAATTCTCCTGAATCTAATTTTAATTGTCTAGAGAATTATTTTGCAGCACAACCATCCCGTGTGACTACTTCGCCGGAAGAAAGTGGTCGGTGACTGTTTCAACAAGCTTACTATCAACGACAAACTCTTTCTTTATAGTCGAGTAGAGAAGTGGGAAATAGTTTATGAATAAGAGCCAAGAAACGATGAACACGTAACATCATAAACTAGCCTAGCGCTTTGCTTTGAAGCCTTTGCGGCAATAGAAGATGACCTAAAAGTTTCTGCACATTACTCTATAGAGCTACACTTATATTTTACTGGTCGAGGTCTTCAAATATTTCCTGTAGGTCATCACCAGCACTGCAAAAGAGAACTCTACCACCTGTAAACTACTGGTTGATAAGATATTCCTTGTTAACAAACACACATGATCCTTCCTAATCTAGCGTCTTGAATGCTTCTGGCAAGAATCGACCGCCTAAAATGCAGCGATGGAACACCGGACCGCATTGTCAGAAATCAAACAAAGGGTGCCGTAAGACGCCTTGGTTTCAACAGATGGGGTTACTTAACATGCCCACAAAGTGGGGCGTGTGCTTGTTTTTCTACTCCACGGCCTGCGGAATGGCGCTGCCACCTGCGGCAACCAAACCTGCCACCGCGTCCTCTGCGTTTAAGTGCCGTAGATGCTGAGCTTCTACGGAGGGCAAATTATTATTCAACAGAAAGTGTAGCCTTGCTTTCTCTGCTTCCTGCACCCGTGCATTCCGATTGTTTTCGACTACTGACGCACGCAGAGCTGAGTTGAAGAGGGTGACGCAGGATTTGGTCAGCAATGGCTACCCCCACCAGTTTATAAAGACTGAAGAAAAGCGTACTGCTGAACCCCCTATCAGGTCGATGGGACCAAGGAAACGGGCGTCTCTCCCCTATGCACGAGGCGTGAGCGAGTCAATATCAAGAATTTTCAAAGATTATGATGTAGAAATCTGCCACGTCCCTTCAAGCAAACTAAAACAACAACTCGTCCGAGTCAATAACAGCCTCGAAAAAGAAAATTATCCCGGCGTCATCTACAAAATTCCTTGCCAGGACTGCCAGGCGTGCTACGTAGGCGAGACGGGAAACTTTAAAAGAAGGCTACAGCAGCACTGCAATGATGTAGCCAAAGGACACACGGTTTCCAGCGCCCTAGCAGAGCATCACGAGAAGACTGGTCACAGTATTAACTGGCATTCGGCTTCCATCATCGAAAGAGAGAAGAAATTATCATCGCGATTGCTTCTCGAATCATTTTGCATACAATCTACGACTAACACAATAAACCGGACACGGGGTCCCCTCCCTGAGTTGTACGCAAGCGCCTTACGTCTACCGCCGCATATATAATAAAGATCACCATGCATTCGTTCATTGTGAACAAGGCACCCGTACTGGGCGCCCAAACGTCAAACTGTTGTTTTTGTGTTCTTCAGTTGGTGAGTGTACGTTTATACAGCCATATCGCCTCTGAAGCTTGTTTTTGTCGAACACTTCGAAGATGTTCGTGCGATCCCGGTGCACACGTTCGCGACGCATCAGGAGCTCGGCTCATATCTTGATATGAGCGGCGCTTACGCAAAGTCTTTTACGTGGTTCAATGAAGTGAGCTTGCGCTGTACTGCCGTATAATATTGACCCGAGATAGACTGACATCTGTGGCCGCCGGCCACTTGTACGATGACGACGAAGTGCGTAGTGAAACGCGCGCTATCCGAGTGTCAGCCTGGATTAAAAAGAACACCGTTTTGTCAAGGCCTCGATTGTTAACATCGTGACGTTTTCTGGTGTAGGTGCGGCGTAAATGATATGATCGCCCGAGACGCTGCGTACTCCTCACTCGACGCCAGTGACAAGCCCGACAGAGCTCACCCCTGTGCACGTCCGTACCAGCCGTCGTCTTCAGGGGCTCTAGCCACAGCACGGTCTGCTGCCTGATCCTACCGGGACGATGCACCAACCGTCTACTTCTGCGCTTGCGCGCCGATGCAGATACCCTTTTGCATCAGCCGCAAACGCCCAATGTCTTCCACGGAGGTGCTCTTCAAGATGTCGAAGACTGGCTTGACCATTTCGAAAGGGTCGCCGAATTCAATGGTTTATCCCAAGAGCGCAAGCTGCGTAATGTGTACTTCGCTCTCGAGGATTCCGCATAGACGTGGTTCGAGCACCACGAGGCGACATTGAAATCATGGGACGAATTTCGTCGGCAGTTATTTGCCGCCCACAACAGTTGGTGATTAAGGCAAGAATTCAATCTCCTAATGAGAGCGTCACCACCTATATTGAAGACATGGATCGGCTCTGCATGCGCGCAGACGCTTCAATGCCCGAAGACAAAAAAGTCGGGCACCTAATGCAAGGCGTAAAGCAGGAAATGTTTGCCAGCTTTATCCGCAACCAACTGACTACGCTTGCAGACTTTCTCGCTGAAGCCACGGCAATGGAAAGGGTACTACAACAGCGCGCCAGGCAGTACAACCGAAACGTAACGGCACTTTCGAGTACTATCCTTAACGTGACCCTGGGAAGCGACGTCAGCGACCTTGGAGAATTTTTCAGAGCTGTCATTACAGAAGAGCTCTATAAAATGCAAGCAGTCGAACCCCCGGTCACGCGACTGTCTGTGGCAGAAATTGTGCAAGACAAGTTCAGGCAAGCCATCCATGTTCCTGAGCGCTACGGGCCACCACAGCAACAGGAGCTAGTTCGGATCACCTTTGCGGAAGCCCTACGACGTCCATCACTGTATAACACCACAAACGCCGTGCTTACCGCGGGACAGACGGAAGTTGGTCTCAGGCTTCGTAATCCACCGTTCATCAACTAGTCCAGGCCAAGAAAATGTGATGTCTGGCGCGCTCCTGACCACAGCCCCCTCTGTTTTCAGTGCGGCGACGCCGGCCATACCTACAGGACGTGTCCCTGCCACCGCGTGCGTCTCCATCGGTTCGCCCCGAAATCGCCGCATCCAAGACCTGGGCCCGCTTGCACAAACGCGAGCCTCAAAGTCTAGGCTTAAATCCGAATGCCGTCTTATCCTAACCTAAACTAAGACTGGACTTCCCGGCCGCAGTAATGCGCTTGCGCGAACCAACAAGAAAGAATTACAGTGCACACTTAATGAAGACAGTAGGGACTTATTGTACCTAGGTAGTAAATTTTGCCGCCGACAGAGAATGAGATGGGGAACGGGTCGAACTCGGTCACGCTGTCCATATCGCTTCGCACTGGCCAATCGGTGGCATCGCCTGATGTAAACATGTGGCAACACACCGCAATTTTCGCAAACGCTTTCCCGCGCACGGAACGACAAGCATGGACAGCCAGCCTGCAACTGAGCGTATCAGAAGTCTGCACTGGACGGAAGACCAGAAATTGGACTTGATACATCTGATAGGTGAGGGAAGAGCCGCATTATTCACTAAATTTAATTCCGCTGTCACGAGAAAAAAGCGTGATCATGCATGGGTAGGCCTAACCGAAATTATCCGTTCAAGACACAGCATCCAAAGATATGTAAAAGAATGCAGAAAAACCGCATATTCACGAAGTGAATGATGCTGAGTGGGCGAAGCACCGGCCGGGGGATCATTCCGGCAAAATGCCGGAAGCGTTCTCCGGAAGCCGGCTTCCGGAAGACGGAGCGTGGCGCACATATACCATATATATATATATATATTGTCACGAGCCATGGCAAAGACAAAGACGTTGTAGTGGGGCTGGGTCAGAGGCTCTTCTGTCAGACTGAAACCTGCTGGAACCTGTGCGCTCTGTGCAGTCTTGACTAGACAAGCGCTAGCCGTTTACCGGTAATTAAATACTCCCCGTAACATCTTTTTGGTGGAGGTTGCGGGTTCTATTCTACCCGGTTATGGATCTTCGGAGCGGACGCCACGTTTCTTCTGCCTCTATGGCTGAGAGCAGTACGCAGTCATCGCAGCCCGCGCCCGCGGCTCCAGCAACCGTGGTCCTTTCGCAACCCCTCGACCCCGGCACGTTTTGCGGCACGGACAACAATGACGTCGACGATTGGCCCTTATTGTACGAACGCGTCTGCAAGCACCACAGGGCGGATGAGACCCTAATGCTCGCCAACGTCATTTTTTACCTACGGGGCACGGCTCGCGCGTGGTATAACACGCACGAAGAAGAACTGACGAGTTGGGACGTCTGCAAGGAGAAGATGCGCGCATTGTTTGGTCGATCGGCCGCGCGACAAATGACAGCCCGGCACGAGCTGGCGGCCAGAGCTCAGACGTCCACGGAATCGTACGCCGCATACATCCAAGTCGTATTAGCCTTGTGCCGCACAATTGACAAAGACATGCCAGAGGCGGACAAGGTTGGCCACGTGTTGAAAGGCATAGCTGACGATGCCTTCAACATACTTCTGTGTAAGCACTGCACCACCGTTGACTCCATCATCACAGAATGCAGGCAGTTTGAACAAGCAAAAAGCATACGGATTACTCAGCGCTTTAACAGACTCCCGAACACAGCTGCGACCTCCTCGTGCGAAGATCTCATGACGACCCCTCCGTTCTCGACGACTAACCACTTGGCCAGGATTGTTCGCCGGGAGCTCGAAGCCATGGCTCCAGCCGCTCACCAGGCACCTGGTCACGACCATTTGGCGACAATATCCCTCATTCAGGCCGTCGTCCGTCAAGAGGTTGCAAATATGGGCGTCCTAGTTCCAAAAGCCACCAGTTATGCTCCTCCGCCCATGTGCCCTTCCGGTCCTCACAATGAACACCACGCCGCCCCAATTCTTGATGCTGCCGCTTCTGCTCCCCGCTTCACACCCCGCTACCGAAACCCATCTGAGTGGAGGACGCCGGACGACCGCCCAATCTGTTTTTCTTGCTCTCGCGTCGGCCACATTTCACGCTACTGCCGCAATCATCGGAATTACCGACCAAGTTTCCCTGGTGACCGCCGCCAACATCGTGGCCAGTACTATAGCACATCTCTTCTCGACGACCAATTTCCGGCCCGTGATCCTCACCGTCTGTCTACGTGCTCTAAATCGACCTACGCCGATGTTGCCGCACAAGGATGGCCCAGCCCATCGCCGTCCCCTCAAATTCGCCAGTCGCGCTCCCCTCAACGCAGTCACTCTCCTTCTCCGGCTTCCTCTGGTCACTACCCGGGAAACTAGCCAGTGCAGCTCCGCGAGGTGAGGCTGCATTGACGACAAGGACCGCAAAACCTCTATTGAACCCTACTTCCAGACGCAATTTGCTCGGTGTTCTCGTTGACGGTGTGCCCGTTACTGCTGTCATTGATACTGGCGCCCACATATCTGTACTGAGTTCTACGCTCCGACGCCGCCTACGCAAAGTGCTGACACCTGCCGTCTCTCCTAGAGCACTGCACGGGCTCGGGCTTACCCGAAAGCCCGGGCCGGGTAGAGCAGTTCTTTCACGGGCTCGGGCCGGGCTCGGGCTCGGGCCGGGCTCGGGCACGGCGTGTGCTTTTTGACTCGGGCCCGGGCCGGGCTTGGGTTTTTTGATGCGGGCCCGGGCCGGGCTCGGGCTTTCTGCGAGTTATTCTCGGGCTTCTCAACTCTGAAAAACATGTATTTTTCGGTCTCGGGCAGGGTTCGGGCCGGTTTCGAGCCGGGCTCGGGCCGGGCTCGGGCTTAAGGTAAAGGGGTGGAGGGCCGGGCCGGGCGGGTAACGTAGATTATTTCCGGGCCGGGCCCGGGTCTCACCATAAATGTTTTGATCGGGCTCGGGCGGGCCGCCCAATGTAAAAACGGGCCCGGGCCGGGCCCGGGCAGCAAAAATCAGCCCGTGCAGTGCTCTAGTCTCTCCTACTGTGCGAGTAGCTGACAGCACCCGAACACCGGTTCTTGGTATGTGCACTGCCCGCGTTTCTGTTGCCGGTCACCACACTTCAGTTCTTTTCGCTGTTCTAGACGCTTGCCCTCATGATGTCATTCTTGGTATTGACTTCTTGAGCGCCCACTCTTCCCTCATCGATTGTTCTACTGGCATTTTGCGGCTCGAACTGCCATTGTGTCCTGATTACGCCGCATCAAGTAACACTCGCCTACGTTCCATGGAGTTTCTGCGACTACCCGCGCAGGCTGCTACCTACGTCCTTATGTCACCATTTCCACCAGTCCCTGATAGTGAATATGTGGTCGCTCCCCTCACAGACCTGATCCTCTCGCGCAACATCGCGCTTCCTCATACGATAGTGGTTGTTGCCAACAACAGAACGCTGCTTCCAGTCCTTAACTTTTCTACTTCGACCCATGTTCTTCCTCAAGGAATTTCACTAGCCGAACTGTCACCTCTGGAAGAATGTACTGTTTCTGCATTCCCTGCTGACGCTGAGCCCATGACCCAACCTGTCATACCGGCGCCAACCCAGGCACTTCTGGATAAAATGATATCACCCGACCTCTTACCGTCCCAAAGTGAAGCACTCCGTGGTATCCTATTTTCGTACCTTGACGTATTTGATGTTGAGAACACTCCATTAGGCCGTACACAAGTCGTGGCCCACCGCATCGACACTAGAGACGCCAGCCCCCTTCACAAGCACCCTTACCGAGTTTCTCACTCTGAGCGCCAAGTCATCCAAAAGGAGGTTGATAAAATGCTTGATAAAGATGTGATAGAGCCTTCTTCTAGCCCCTGGACATCCCCTGTAGTGCTTGTGAAGAAGAAGGACAACAGCTGGCGGTTTTGCGTCGATTATCGCCATCTCAATGGGGTAACGAAGAAGGATGTGTATCCTCTTCCACGAATTGATGATGCGCTCGACTGCCTCCATGGTGCCAAATATTTCTCGTCGCTAGACCTCCGCTCGGGATACTGGCAAATTGCCGTCGATGAGCGCGACCGCGAGAAGATCGCATTCATCACACCCGACGGCCTCTACCCATTTAAGGTTATGCCTTTTGGGTTGTGTAATGCTCCTGCAACTTTTGAACGCATGATGGACACTCTTCTACATGGTCTGAAATGGTCAACCTGTCTTTGTTATCTGGATGACGTAATCATTTTCTTGCCCAGCTTTGACAGCCACCTCCCTCGTCTGTCGGCCATTCTCGACATATTTCGGCGTTCTGGCCTCCAGCTCAATTCATCTAAGTGCACCTTTGGGCGCCGCCAGATCAAATTACTTGGACACCTAGTCGACGCTACTGGCGTACAACCGTACCCTGACAAGGTCCGTGCCGTCCGCGACTTCCCGGTTCCACGGTCCACGCAAGAAGTACGCAGCTTTCTTGGGCTCTGCTCCTACTTTCGCCGCTTTGTTCTCAACTTCGCGGACATTGCTCGACCCCTCATGGACCGACTCAAAAAGGATGCGGCCTTTTCTTGGGGCGCGGAACAAGCGACTTCCTTTGCGTCGTTGATTTCTGCCCTCACTTCACCACCTGTGCTGGCTCATTTTGACCCGGCGGCTAGAACAGAACTTCGCACCTACGCAAGCGGCCATGGCATTGGTGCTATCCTCGCCCAAACACAGAAAACACAGAACGAAGTCAACCGTGTGATCGCGTATGCTAGTCGTCTTCTGTCACCGTCGGAGAAGAATTACACCATTACTGAGCGGGAGTGCCTAGCTCTCGTCTGGGCTGTCGCGAAATTCCGTCCGTACCTATATGGACGGGCGTTCGTGGTCATAACAGACCATCATGCGCTCTGCTGGCTCTCGACACTTAAAGACCCCACAGGAAGGCTCGGCCGTTGGCCATTACGGTTACAGGAGTACATGTTCTCCGTAGTGTAGAAATCTGGCAAGTTACGCAACGACGCCGACTGCCTCTCCCGCCATCCCGTTGAACCACCCGACTCCACTGAAACAGACCCCGACACCTGTGTCTTGGCGATAACAGACTTCATCCATGTGGCCGACGAACAAGGTAGAGATCCATCGTTGCTCTCTATTATTGACCGTCTGCAATCCGGCACCATCGACCCTTCACTCAACATGTTCTTGCTTCATGACAACGTTCTTTACCGCCGCAACATGCACCCCGACGGTCCAGAACTCCTGCTCGTTGTCCGGCATCATCTGCGCAGGGACGTCCTCGTCCAGTTTCATGATGCCCCACTTCCGGGCACTTAGGCGTCTCGAGAACTTATGATCGCATACGACGACGTTTTTTCTGGAAGGGCCTTTATCGGTTCGTTCGCCGCTACGTAACATCTTGTGACCTGTGTCAGCGTCGCAAGAAACCTGCGACCCAACCTGCTGGCCTACTTCAGCCAATTGACATTCCAACTGAGCGGTTTTATCGAGTGGGCCTCGACTTGCCCGGTCCCTTTCCAATTTCCACGAAAGGCAACAAATGGATTGCAGTCGCTACGGAGTATACCACTCGATATGCAATTACTCGAGCGTTGCCAACCAGCTGCGCCACAGACGTAGCCGACTTCCTACTGTATGACGTCATCCTCCAACATGGTGCTCCACGTCACCTACTCACAGATCGCGGTCGCTGCTTCCTCTCTCGTGTGGTTGACGATCTACTTCGATCATGTGCTACTCACCACAACTTCACGACCTCATATCACCCTCAAACCAATCGACTCACCGAACGCCTAAACCGTACACTGACCGACGTGCTTTCCATGTAGGTTTCCGATGACCACCACGATTGGGACGTTGCGCTTCCGTTCGTCACATTTGCATACAACTCATCTTCTATCTTTGTCACGGATTTCGGTGGACTAAAGACAGACAGGGACAAGTCGCTCGCGTAAGACAAACATTTATAATTGAAAAAACAAACGGCGAAGACAACAGCACAAAACAAACAATTTACAGCACAAGTCAATTCTAGAAATACCCCAAAGTCCTCAGCTACCTTGAATTGATAAGTCCAAAATATTTACATGGCGTCCCTCGACGTGGCCACGTCACCTCGTCGTCGTGGCTTCCGGCGACACGTCGTTGGGCCCGCCGATGCGTCGTAGACTCGAAGTCGCTGTGTCCGACGTTCGGTCCACGGTTGGCCTGGTTCGGGGGTCAGGACGGTGGGGTGGCCGAGGCGCCTGGATCGCCCGGTCAACTCCGCTAGCCTGCGGATCGTAGCCGCAGGGAATCCGAGAAGCGGTGCCGTCAGCCTGTAGCTGCGGCTTCCGGTGGGACGTCCACTCAGCTCGCGGGTCGTGGCCGCGGCAGCTGAAGAACAGCTTCCATCGGGTTGCCGCCGTCTCCGTCATCCAACCGTCCTTTCCGGCCTCCAGCTCCTTCTGCCTGCCTGCGTCCCAGAGCGTAGCTGGGCTCCTCTCTTCGGCTACATGTCGCTTCTCTCGTTGGCCACGTAGCTGCACGCGCACTTTTGCGCTTCTTCTTCTGCTTTCATAATGTATTCTTTTTGTTCGGCCGCTCTTATTTTATAACTTCTTTCTTCTTTATTTCTCCCACTGACTCCTCGTGTCTTCTTGTTCTATTTTTATCTTCTTCTTTTTCTTCTTCTTTCTTTCTTCCTTTATTGGCTCATGACATATGCCCACCTTCAAGAGTTTTTCTATGTGAAAAACTTCTTTTCATCTTCCTCCTTGTATTGATGTTCCTGCCGTCTTCATATCTCGGTCCACCACTAGCATGCCATGTCTTACACCACTTTCGTCGTTTGCACCAATCTGTACACTCACCGCACCTCACTTCACGCGTTCACTTCACTGCACACACCAGAGTTCACGATTTAACACGAAAAAGTCATTGTCGCGCACTACTGTATCACAGTACTACTATACCACTTGTTTCTGTAGCACTCAATGGTCCACTGCTTCACACCAGCACTTACACCACTTATACAACATTACTAAATCTACTACGTCCCTAAACATCGCTCCTATAACACTACTCACAGTTAGCGATCAGCCTTCACACGACTAAACTTAACCACTCCGCCACTTCACAATCGGCGCTACCAAACTCTACAAATGACAAAATACTATCAGTGGTTTTCGTCCTACAAATACTTTACAACAAGAAGTGCGTTTACACGCAACATTACCTTAAAAATATTCTTAGGATATTACCTACCGGAGTGATGGCAACATATTATCATCTTTAAGAGGACTTGTTTTATCCATACGTATCCCTGCCGTGGTAACAACCTCCGTAGGTCGTAATGAAACATTTCTTATATTCTACCCCCCAAATACCTTGGTAAGAAACATCCGAACCCAAATGCAAGTTACACTTCGATTCTTTCCTTATAGCCTATTTTAGGTCTTAAACAGCATGGTATTCGCAATCAGTTTTAACTATCACTCCGAACCGCATAAGAATCCGTGTCGTCTCCCTATTGGAATTCCGTTTGATACCCTTTATGTTGTCGAAGTGACTTTCTCTTTCGTCGCTGTCGAGACTTCCTACGGTACCTATTTCCCTTCTTAATTCTTCTCTTTCCTGCGCCTGCACGGTTCCTGCCTGGCTTTGAAATTCTCTTTGATGGACAAAGCTTCCTGAACGCATGCTTGTTGGCGAACCATCTCGCTCTCAGCTGTCTCTTCATCTTCCGTCTGTACTTTCTTGATGCACGCCTTCTTGAGCGATTAGTGTGGCTGCTGGTTTTGTCCTTCAACTCGAACTTGAATAAGTGACTCAACACCTTTTTCTTGTCATGAGGACATACTCGCGATCTGCATTTAAGTACTCGTCGCTCTTGCTCTGGACCTTTGTGACGTTCTTTGTAGTCGTCACATTCAGATGTTCTACGACTGTTCACCCTACAGTTAAAGGCGGCTTTCATGGTTGCTTTGCAATGAGCAATACCATAAAGCACCGCCCATCGCTTCTTTCTTCGTGTCTTCTTCATGGGTGGTGATTTCTTCTTTTTCTTTTCCTCGAAGCAATTTTTGATCTGTTCTTTCTCTTTGCTTCTTTCTTTTCTCTTTCTCTGTTTTCTCCCCTCGCTCTATCCCTCTGTCTGCTGTCATCGCTTCCTCAATGCGCCCTTCTTTCTCGCCACTCTTAAAACTTGTGCACCTGTGGTCGTCTGGATCAGCAACATCTTGCTTGCAGGTCACTAGCTTGTGCTCACAGGGGTTTCTGCAGTCTAGAGTCCCCATCTCTTCAAAAGCCTTGCCGCGGTCGAGTACTCTCCCTTCCTGCATGACATCGTTAATTGCTCTGCTCTCAACACACACCCTATGCAGCGTTGCGCTATTCCCCTTCTCGTCAGAGTCCTTTTGAATCTTCGTTTCTGCTGATTGTTCGCCTTCATGAGCACGACTTTCCGGTACGTACACTGCACTACCGAAAACACACTCTTCATTCGGGTGTTGTACCCCTTGCTCACCAGTGCAATAGGACTCAGCGGCGCGGTCATCGATAGCCTTATAGTGGCAACTATTCCGTCGCAACAGTTCACTTGTGCGAGACTTCTCTTCAGGTATGCTATGTATTAGGTTGACTGCTTCTGGCATCTCTGTCTTTTTCTCTTCGAACTGTTTTTTCTTCTCACATGCTTGCCGAAGTGTCTCAAGTTCTAAAGATCGAGCGGCATGGACACGGTTCATTACATCCTCAATTAGTTTAAGGCCCTGCTCCTTGCTAGGCTTTTTCTCGCGAACCGTAGCTAATATGCTGTCCCAATCCATCTCCAGACCACCAAAAATCTGTGACAGGGCTGGAAATGGTGGAATATCCTGGCAGGCTCGCCAAATTGTCACGGATTTCGGTGGACTAAAGACAGACAGGGACAAGTCGCTCGCGTAAGACAAACATTTATAATTGAAAAAACAAACGGCGAAGACAACAGCACAAAACAAACAATTTACAGCACAAGTCAATTCTAGAAATACCCCAAAGTCCTCAGCTACCTTGAATTGATAAGTCCAAAATATTTACATGGCGTCCCTCGACGTGGCCACGTCACCTCGTCGTCGTGGCTTCCGGCGACACGTCGTTGGGCCCGCCGATGCGTCGTAGACTCGAAGTCGCTGTGTCCGACGTTCGGTCCACGGTTGGCCTGGTTCGGGGGTCAGGACGGTGGGGTGGCCGAGGCGCCTGGATCGCCCGGTCAACTCCGCTAGCCTGCGGATCGTAGCCGCAGGGAATCCGAGAAGCGGTGCCGTCAGCCTGTAGCTGCGGCTTCCGGTGGGACGTCCACTCAGCTCGCGGGTCGTGGCCGCGGCAGCTGAAGAACAGCTTCCATCGGGTTGCCGCCGTCTCCGTGATCCAACCGTCCTTTCCGGCCTCCAGCTCCTTCTGCCTGCCTGCGTCCCAGAGGGTAGCTGGGCTGCTCTCTTCGGCTACATGTCGCTTCTCTCGTTGGCCACGTAGCTGCACGCGCACTTTTGCGCTTCTTCTTCTGCTTTCATAATGTATTCTTTTTGTTCGGCCGCTCTTATTTTATAACTTCTTTCTTCTTTATTTCTCCCACTGACTCCTCGTGTCTTCTTGTTCTATTTTTATCTTCTTCTTTTTCTTCTTCTTTCTTTCTTCCTTTATTGGCTCATGACAATCTTCTATCTTCTCTTTAGACGTCATCCCTTACTACCCTTTGACACCTTGCTCCCTTCTGATCCAGCCTCCCCGTCCACGACTTCCTACGCGCAAGATGACATCACGCGTGCGCTCGTCGCGCGCACAGTCGCCCGCGCTCGACTCTCGTCATCGCAGACCGCACAAAAGGCCACTTACGATCGTCGACACCGGGATACTGATTTTCCACCGGGCTCTCTCGTCCTCCTCTGGCTCCCATCTCGTCGTGTCGCCCTTTGTGAAAAGTTAATGTCGACGTACGTCGGGCCCTACCGCGCGCTGCGCCAGGTGACTCCTGTCACCTATGAGATATCTCCCATGGCATCCACCTCATCGACTGCCGCCCCACGAAGTGACATCGTGCATGTTGCCCGCCTCAAACACTACAACTGTGATAACCCATTTTGACCACAACAAGCACCGGGACGGTGCTTCATCGGCCGGGTATAATGTCACGAGCCATGGCAAAGACAATGACGTTGTAGTGGGGCTGGGTCAGAGGCTATTCTGTCAGACTGAAAAGAGAGAAAAAAACATTTATTTAGACCATTCAGATCGTTGATCTTGAGGACGAGTGGGTGGTGTCCTCATTCCAGGACTCCACTGGCCATGGCTGCTCGACGTACTTGCTGGACGAGAGCTTGTTGTCCCGCCAGGGTATCGCCGGTCAGCTGTACCTCCCACCGCTCAAATGACGTGTTAGGCGTCTTTAAATGTTGAGGTTTGCCCCCGCACCCCCACGAGATGTGAAAGAGTGTAGGGCGTGTGTCGCTGCACCAGGGGCAGATGCCGCGATATGTTTGTGGGTATATTTTGCTGTATCTGTGTAGGTTTGGGAATGTGTTTGTTTGGATAAGTCTGAGGGCTATTGCCTCTTCAGTGCTGAGATTTTTTTGAGGGGGAGGATAAATCCTGCGGTTGAGTCGCTGGATTTCGAGTCGGTCGCAGTAATTTGATGGCAGGGGCACAAAGGTAAAGGGAGGGGATTGATAAGACGATTGGTTTTGCCCCGCTCGGTTAATTAGCGATCGAGCTAAGGCGTTCGCCCTTTCGTTCCCCTCCAGTCCCGCGTGACCCGGCGTCCAAGTGATTTGATGGGTTTCTTGTAGCCTCGGGCCTAGAATTTGAGCCGCCAGCACCGGTGTTCGTCCGTTGGTAAAGTTTCGGCAGGCCTGTTGCGAGTCGGTAACGACATGAACTTCCCTGCCCACCCTGTCATGTTGTTTTATTACTAGCGCTGCGGCTATGTTCTCAGCCGCAGCTGGGGTCTCTGCCCTGACGGAGGCCGCGAGGGTTAAGGAGTTGTCTCTCCCGTTCACGGCGGCTACCGCGAAGAGGCCCCCTGCGAGGTACGCCGCCACGTCCACGTACTGTACGTACGGGTCACTCTTGAATTGTCGGCGCTGTCTGTTGATCCGCGCCTTGCGTCGTCCTTCGTGGAGTTCATGACTCATGTGCTTTGGTATGGGGTTCGCCGTGATCTTGCTTCTGACCTCGGGCGGGAGTGATCGTTGCCCATCGAGGGCACGTAGCTCCGTGGCCGTGCCGGTCCGGTGGAGGATGGCTCTGCCCGCCGCCGTGTTCTGTAGTCTGGCTTTTTGCGAAGCCATAACCGCGTCCGACAGCTCAGCGAAGGTGTTGTGGATGCCGAGAGCCGCTAACCTCTCGTTTGAGGTGGTAACAGGGAGACCCAGGGCCGTTTTGTACGCGCCTCTGATGATGGCATCGACTTGTTCTTGGTCGCGTTTGTTTAGCGAGTCGTAGTGATACGGCATGCTAAACGTTACTCTGCTGATCACCAGAGCCTGGACGAGGCGGAGCGTGTCCTCTTCTCGCATGCCCTTGCGGCTTCTTGTTATTCGTTTGATAATCCGCGAGATCTGGTTGGTGGTGGACCTTAGGGTTTGGATGGTGTGGGATGCTTTCAAGTTGCTCTGGATCCAAAAACCCAGAATCCTAGTCTTTTTGCTTTCCGTGATCTTGTGGTCCTCTAGATAGAGTTCGATAGGGCCGGGTGACTTCTAGATTCCTCCTCCGTGCACCCGTATCACCTCGGACTTTTCGGGCGCGCAACGCATCCCGCTCGCTGCCGCAAATCTCTCCACGGCCGTCGCGGCCTCCTGAAGGGTCGCCTCCTTTTGCGCGAGGGAGCCCTTGGTGGCCCAGAGCGTGATGTCGTCCGCGTATAGGGCGTAACCGAGGTCCGGGACCTTCCGCAGCTCTTTGGTCAGCGCTAGCATCGCGATGTTGAAGAGAATCGGGGAGACTATCGCCCCTTGCGGCGTTCCTTTGTTCGGCACGTCGATCGTATCCGATCGAGTCTGGCCTATTCCGATGGTTGCCGTCCGGCCCGTCAGGAACGATTTGACGTAATTAAAGATGCGCTCTCCGCAGCTGATGTCGTTCAGTCCCTTGAGAATGGCCTCGTGAGAGATGTTATCGAAGGCCCCTTTCAGGTCGAGTGCGAGCAGGAGGTGTTCTCCTCCCTTCGGGATGCCCTTGAGAACTTCTTCCTTCAGGATTAGGAAAGCATCTTGCGCAGAAAGTCCCGGCCTGAAGCCAAGCATGGTGTGCGGGAAGAGGTCACCGTCCTCTATGTAGTGTTGGAGGCGAGCTCCGATGACCCTCTCGTACAGCTTGCCGAGGCACGAAGTCAGCGAGATGGGACGTAGGGCGTCGATCGCGGGCTTCTTGCCTGGCTTGGGAATGGTCACGACTTCCGCGTGTTTCCACTCGTTCGGTACGTGGCCCTTGCTCCAGAGTTCCTCGTTTAGGTATTCGGTCTGTCAGACTGAAACCTGCTGGAACCTGAGCGCTCTGTGCAGTCTTGACTAGTTAAAGAGAAACTGAGACTTCCACCCAAATGTAGCAATTCGCTACTATGGAAACCCAACTGGGTTCCTCGAAAGAAAGCCTCGCAGTTGAAGAAAAATTCGTCCTGGTCCGGGACTCGAACCCGGGACCACCGCCTTTCCGGGGCAGCCGCTCTACCATCTGAGCTAACCAGGCGGCTAGCAGATGGCAGGGCGAAGTCGAATTTGTCGACAACTCGAAGCAAAGGCAAGTATATGATGTAATAGTTCAGCGGAAATCCGCTAGGTGGAGATAAGTAATTAAAGAGAAACTGAGACTTCCACCCAAATGTAGCAATTCGCTACTATGGAAACCCAACTGGGTTCCTCGAAAGAAAGCCTCGCAGTTGAAGAAAAATTCGTCCTGGTCCGGGACTCGAACCCGGGACCACCGCCTTTCCGGGGCAGCCGCTCTACCATCTGAGCTAACCAGGCGGCTAGCAGATGGCAGGGCGAAGTCGAATTTGTCGACAACTGCTAGCCGCCTGGTTAGCTCAGATGGTAGAGCGGCTGCCCCGGAAAGGCGGTGGTCCCGGGTTCGAGTCCCGGACCAGGACGAATTTTTCTTCAACTGCGAGGCTTTCTTTCGAGGAACCCAGTTGGGTTTCCATAGTAGCGAATTGCTACATTTGGGTGGAAGTCTCAGTTTCTCTTTAATTACTTATCTCCACCTAGCGGATTTCCGCTGAACTATTACATCATATACTTGCCTTTGCTTCGAGTTGTCGACAAATTCGACTTCGCCCTGCCATCTGCTAGCCGCCTGGTTAGCTCAGATGGTAGAGCGGCTGCCCCGGAAAGGCGGTGGTCCCGGGTTCGAGTCCCGGACCAGGACGAATTTTTCAACTGCGAGGCTTTCTTTCGAGGAACCCAGTTGGGTTTCCATAGTAGCGAATTGCTACATTTGGGTGGAAGTCTCAGTTTCTCTTTAATTACTTATCTCCACCTAGCGGATTTCCGCTGAACTATTACATCATATACTTGCCTTTGCTTCGAGTTGTCGACAAATTCGACTTCGCCCTGCCATCTGCTAGCCGCCTGGTTAGCTCAGATGGTAGAGCGGCTGCCCCGGAAAGGCGGTGGTCCCGGGTTCGAGTCCCGGACCAGGACGAATTTTTCTTCAACTGCGAGGCTTTCTTTCGAGGAACCCAGTTGGGTTTCCATAGTAGCGAATTGCTACATTTGGGTGGAAGTCTCAGTTTCTCTTTAATTACTTATCTCCACCTAGCGGATTTCCGCTGAACTATTACATCATATACTTGCCTTTGCTTCGAGTTGTCGACAAATTCGACTTCGCCCTGCCATCTGCTAGCCGCCTGGTTAGCTCAGATGGTAGAGCGGCTGCCCCGGAAAGGCGGTGGTCCCGGGTTCGAGTCCCGGACCAGGACGAATTTTTCTTCAACTGCGAGGCTTTCTTTCGAGGAACCCAGTTGGGTTTCCATAGTAGCGAATTGCTACATTTGGGTGGAAGTCTCAGTTTCTCTTTAATTACTTATCTCCACCTAGCGGATTTCCGCTGAACTATTACATCATATACTTGCCTTTGCTTCGAGTTGTCGACAAATTCGACTTCGCCCTGCCATCTGCTAGCCGCCTGGTTAGCTCAGATGGTAGAGCGGCTGCCCCGGAAAGGCGGTGGTCCCGGGTTCGAGTCCCGGACCAGGACGAATTTTTCTTCAACTGCGAGGCTTTCTTTCGAGGAACCCAGTTGGGTTTCCATAGTAGCGAATTGCTACATTTGGGTGGAAGTCTCAGTTTCTCTTTAATTACTTATCTCCACCTAGCGGATTTCCGCTGAACTATTACATCATATACTTGCCTTTGCTTCGAGTTGTCGACAAATTCGACTTCGCCCTGCCATCTGCTAGCCGCCTGGTTAGCTCAGATGGTAGAGCGGCTGCCCCGGAAAGGCGGTGGTCCCGGGTTCGAGTCCCGGACCAGGACGAATTTTTCTTCAACTGCGAGGCTTTCTTTCGAGGAACCCAGTTGGGTTTCCATAGTAGCGAATTGCTACATTTGGGTGGAAGTCTCAGTTTCTCTTTAATTACTTATCTCCACCTAGCGGATTTCCGCTGAACTATTACATCATATACTTGCCTTTGCTTCGAGTTGTCGACAAATTCGACTTCGCCCTGCCATCTGCTAGCCGCCTGGTTAGCTCAGATGGTAGAGCGGCTGCCCCGGAAAGACGGTGGTCCCGGGTTCGAGTCCCGGACCAGGACGAATTTTTCTTCAACTGCGAGGCTTTCTTTCGAGGAACCCAGTTGGGTTTCCATAGTAGCGAATTGCTACATTTGGGTGGAAGTCTCAGTTTCTCTTTAATTACTTATCTCCACCTAGCGGATTTCCGCTGAACTATTACATCATATACTTGCCTTTGCTTCGAGTTGTCGACAAATTCGACTTCGCCCTGCCATCTGCTAGCCGCCTGGTTAGCTCAGATGGTAGAGCGGCTGCCCCGGAAAGGCGGTGGTCCCGGGTTCGAGTCCCGGACCAGGACGAATTTTTCTTCAACTGCGAGGCTTTCTTTCGAGGAACCCAGTTGGGTTTCCATAGTAGCGAATTGCTACATTTGGGTGGAAGTCTCAGTTTCTCTTTAATTACTTATCTCCACCTAGCGGATTTCCGCTGAACTATTACATCACAGTCTTGACTAGACAAGCGCTAGCCGTTTACCGGTAATTAAATACTCCCCGTAACAATATATATATATATATATATATATATATATATATATATATATATATATGCTTTACATGTATACAGTATATACAGCGCTTATATAGCCCTTGTGCACCGCAGCGCCCCTAGCTACGGACCAGAGAGAAAGAGAGCACAGCTGCGCCTCTAGCAGGAGCGGCGAGTACTAGCGTCGCTACGACGGCACGTCGAGGGACAAGGCTCGACCCTAAGGAGCTTCGCCCCTAAAATCCGGCAGATCCCACACCCTGTGGGAATCGATGTTATGCGAAGCAGTGTGCGGGGAGCCTACCAAGTTAAAGACATGAAAATGAAAGCACCAAGACGCAGGCGGATTTTTCATGACCTGCATGACATGCATGTCATAACATTCCTGTCACGACCTATCATTTATGTCCGAGCACATTTCGGTGGTTTTTAAGTGTTCATGTTTTTTTGCTGAGTCATTGTCATTTTTGCTCAGTCATGCTCATGACTATGACTTCTACAATCATCCTTTAGTGTTTCCTTCACTTTGTGCCCACGACCGAACCAATTCCAGAGGTTTTTTTAGTGTTGATCGTCTTTCGCTGAGTCATTGTCACTTTTGCTGAGTCAACCTCATGACTGACTTCTACCGTCATCCTTCTGTGTTTGCTTCACTTAGTACCTACATCCTAGCCCATTTCATTGGCTTTTGAGTTTAAATATTTTTCCGTTGAGTCGCTGACATTTTTTTCTGAGCCATTGTCATTTGTGAGTCATCATTGTATTCTACTATCAGTATCGCAAGTATGGTTACGATAGTAGCGATCGCTACAATCATAACCCTACTTGCACCCATTACCACCATTATTTTTCTATTCATTGGCGCTTTGGGGCTTTTTCACCCCTGATAGCACCAAGACGTAGGCGGCTGTTTCATGACCTACATGACACACATATTATGATATTCATCTCATGACCTATCATTTATGTTCGTCATGCACTCTTGTCTACTATGCCAATTTTGGTATATACCAAGTTAACGAAACCACCATGACAGCACCAAGACGTAGGCGGCTGTGTCATGTAGGCGACCTACATGACACGCATATCATGATATTCATGTCATGACCTATAATTTATGTTCGTCATATATGCAGAAAGCATACCACACAGAAAAACATGGCGCACTGTGTATACTAATGACAGTCATTCATTCATTGACTCGCCGAACGGTGCGGCTGGCCCTCGATTCCTGCACGTTGATGGTAACGTGAGCAACATTGTTGATCAACCTTGAAAGCGTGGCTCCGGCGCGTCAAATGTTCAATTCCATCACGCAGGAGCTCGGCGAGGTACGCGATGCCCGCGCGACTAAAGCGGAATCGCCTCTGAAGCTCGTTTTCGTCGAGCACTTCGAAGATGTTCGTGCGATCCCGGTGCACACGTTCGCGACGCATCAGGAGCTCGGCAACCAGTTCGAGTCGAACCAGCCGCACGGTAGCCATGTTGATGCAGCACGAGAAAGATTGAAACCAAGCCTGCGTATGGGCAGCTTGGTTTTCCAAGCTAACTTGGGAAGTTCCAAGCTTGGGAAGTTCCAAGCTAACTTCCCAAGCTACATGTCCAAATCTACGGGGCTGGCTTACGGTTTCGTGCAAGCAACATATCGCCTAAGGGAGCTTTAGACTCCACAAAGGCTGAAATCGCTGTGAAGACGAGACTTATACTGCACATAAGAATTTCTTGCAAGCGGGCTCTGGTGAGTGCCCGCTGGAGATCGAGAGCTTCCTCGCCAGTCATCAGAATTTCTTCGAACAGCAAAGGCACGAGCCTCGCTCGTCATCCCCTGCTCCATCACGGTACTGGTCGCCAAGTCCTCTCTTCCCTCGACACTCCCCTAGGCGCCGTTCGCCTAGCCCTGCAAACCGGGAAAACTGAGTTCCGCGACCTCCGGAGGTGAGGCCGCTGACGGCGAGTGTACCGAATATCCTCCATTGCGACGAAAGCGACGAGAGCGACAACAGACCGACGTTCAAACACACAGGTGATCCAAGGCACGTAGTAACATCGGATATACCAATAAGTATAGACGACGAAGTCACAGCTTTAGTCGACACTAGCACGGACACCTCGGTTGTGAGCAGAGAACCCGCCTCTGGGTCTGGGAACTGCGGCTGAGTGGACTTGGTCGCAAGTCTGTACTGCCGGAGGTCACCTTCTAAATCCCGTGGGCAGGTGCACAGCGCGAGGGAATGTTTGCGGCGTTATACTTACGTCGGCGATTTAATAATCCTGCCAAGTTGTTCGAAAGACTTTATTCTTGGAAAGGACTTCCTGCAGGCTAATGGGGCCACCATAAATTTTCAAGAGTCGCGGGTAACATTTTCGATGGCGGACGCCATAGCACGCAGCAAGTGCGATAATCATGACAACGCCTCGCGCATCGTTGACGACAACTTCAGATTACCGCCAAGGAGTAGTGTATTAGCCCTTGTAACCTGCGACGCATTCGACCACTATGAGGCCATTTCCGAGGCAAATATTCTGCTGCTGCTCGAACGGTATATCTGCCTAGCTCGATGCCTTGTTCATTTGCAGAGCAAACGTTCACTAGTTCTTCTGACTAACTTCAGCAACGAATTTCAACGCGTCTCTCAAGTCACGGCTGTCGCCTTCCTAAACGAAATTGCTGACTTCTCTGACGTCACCGCATTAGAGATGACTTCACCGGACGTGCAAAATGTTACCACCATGAGCAGCCACATTCACATTAATGCCGGCTTGTCGGAACAACAAAAGCAGGGACTATTAGGCTTCGTGAGCGAATTCTTTGGCAGCTTCTCCACAGAACCTAAAGTTCAGCGCACCTCGATTTCGAAACACCATATCTTAAAGAGGAATCGGTGCGGCCAGTTCGTCAGCATCCATACCATGTGTCGCCAATCGGAAGAGAGGCGATTAAACGCCATGTTAAAGAAATGCTGAACGATGACGTGATTCAGCCTTCGACAAGCCCGTGGGCGTCCCCCGTCGTTCTGGTAAAAAATAAGGACAATACACTACACTTCTGTGTCGACTACGGACGGCTTAACAAAATCACCAAGCGCGAGATTTACCCTCGTCCAAGGATATGACGACGCCTTGGACCGCGTACGTCATGCCAAGTTCTTTACCTCGTTAGATCTTAAGTCAGGGTACTGGCAGATCGAAGTCGACGAGCGCGACCGCGAGAAAACTGCATTCGTGATACCTGACGGGCTATACGAAATTAAAGTCCTCCCATTCGGCCTGTGTTCCGCTCCCGCCATATTCCAGCAAATGATGGACACTGTACTCGCTGAACTGAAGTGGCAGACATGCCTCGTCTACCTGGACGACGTCGTTGTGTTTTCAAGCACGTTCGATTAACACCTGGCACGGCTGAAGAGCGTTCTTGATGCTATCCGCAAGGCAAACCTCACCATCAAGCCTGAAAAATGTCACTTTGGTTTTCATGAACTCAAGTTTCTGGGACACGTGGTCAGCCCCCAGGGCACTCGGCTAGACCCTGAGAAGTTGGCTGCCTTTGCTGAGTTCCCTCGTCCTACAGATAAGAAGGCTGTTCAGAGGTTTTTAGGACTCTGAGCCTACTACCGTCGTTTCGTTGAAGGTTTCTCAGAAATCGCTGAGCCTTTGACGAGATTAACACGCCACAATGTGCCCTTTCTGTGGACGGAAGAACAATAACAGGCTTTCGCAGAATTACGCAAACGACTGCAAAAAGCTCCGGTGCTCACGCATTTTGACGATGATGCTGAAACTGAAATCCACACGGACGCCAGCAACATTGGTCTCGGAGCCGTTCTTGTTCAGTGGCAATACGGTACGGAACATGTAATCGCTTACGCGAGCCATAGTCTCACAAAGGCAGAGGCTAACTACTCGACCACTGAAAAGAAGTGTTTAGCAGTCGTTTGGGCCATCATTAAGTTTCGACCCTACGTCTATGACCGGCCATTTCGAGCGGTCAGCGACCACCATTCACTTTGTTGGCTTGGCAATCTGAGGGATCCATCAGGCCGCCTCGCTCGTTGGAGTCTCCGCCTACAGGAGTATGACATAACTGTCGTCTACCTATCTGGACGAAGGCACGGCGACGCTGACTGCCTGTCACGGGCTCCGATTCCACTGATATCATCAGATTTGGAGCAAGATTTGTCGTTTCTTGGTGTCGTTGACACGGTGCGGATGGCTGACCTATAACGTGCGGACACATACCTGCTTGCTCTTATCCAGTATCTTCAAGAAGCTGACGTTGTTATCCTACGACTGCTGTCACGAGGACTGATATCGTACTGCCTGCGAAAAAATGTACATTACAAGAAAAACTTTGAAAACAGTCAGGAAACGTTCCTTCTCGTCGTCCCTACGGCATTTCTCCAAGAAGTTTTGCAGGCATGTCACGACGACCCCTGTGCCGGACACTTTGGCTTCACCAGAACGTTCGATTTCACGTTCGTTCTTGCTTGAACGTGCACGCTTACGCCAGCGATACTACTGGCCACGGCTATTTTCGTCTGTTCAGCACTATATGAAAACCTGTCGTGACTGCCAGAGGCGTAAAGTACTACCCGTCAAGCCCGCCGGTCTCCTCCAACCTCTGGACCCACCTGCAGCGCCGTTCCAACAAGTGGGCATGGACCTCCTAGGTCCGTTCCCTACGTCATCTTCGGAAAACAAGCGGATAATTGTCGCAACCGACTACCTAATCCGTTACGCCGAGACCAAAGCTGTACCCCGGGCGACAGCTGCTGAAGTCACCAAGTTTTTCGTCCTCAACATTGTACTGCGCCATGGTGCACCAGCTGTCCTCATTACTGATCGCGGTGCAGCATTTACAGCTGATTTAATACAAGAGGTGGTCACGTTGACGCACAGCAACCATAGGAAAACCACGGCTTATCTCCCCCAAATTAACGGATTGACTGAGTGCCTAAACAGAACACTGGCCGATATGCTCTCGATGTATGTTGATGTAGAGCACAAGACAGGGGACGAAATTTTGCCAAACGTGACGTTTGTCTATAATAAAGCTGTGCAGGAGACCACCCAGCTCACCCATTTTGAACTTCTCTATGGACGTGGCGTCGCGACCCCTTTAGACGCCATGCTCCAGTAGACGACGGCACCACGAAAAGCGAGAGCGCCGATGATTTCATTCAGAAAGCTGAGGAAGCTCGCCAGCTTGCTCGGAACCACATCCGCAACCGACGACGGAATGTCGAGTACAACTCCGGCGGTTACTTGTGGGTGTGGACACCGGTCCTGCCACCGTTGGCTTTCGGAGAAATTATTGCGACGATACTTCGGCCGATACGAGGTTGTGCGCCGCATTAGCGATGTGAATTACGAGGTCGTGCCCCAAAGTGTTGACCCTTAGCTTGAGCCGACGACGTCGCCGTCCCGAAGTTCTGCACATTGTACGGATAAAGCCCGTACTACGCCCCTGAGTGAACTCCACCATTCATACCCTTCGCCATGCTGCGCAGTGTTGTGGTTATCCTTTGCTTCCTTTGACCACATTTGCCATTAGAGGTGTCCTACCACTTTATGCACTGTATTATAAACAGCCGACTGGGACGGTTGCTTTTGTGAGGGGAGAAATTACGCGAGATAGACTGCCACCGGCGGCCACTCGAACAAGGACGACGAAGTGCGTAGTGGAATGCGCGCTCTCCGAGTGTCAGCCTTGATTAAAAAGAACACCGTTATGCCAAGGCCTCGATTGTTTACTTCGTGACATTATGTCGTCTTCTCTCAGACTGCATTTCTATACAGCAGCAACACGCCTATCTTGTATCTACCATACTTTCCGTGCATTGTGTGCATTTCGAGAGAGTGTATTTCGGCTTAAGCAATTTCCTTTCTCTAAGTCTGTCTTCATACAGGGCGTTTCACTTAACTTGGGACAAATTTTAACAGCATGCAAATGTTACGAAACTGGACAGAACCAAGGTAATGTTGTTTGCTGTCCCTAAGAGATATTGCGATTATTTTTTGCAATCCGTCTGATTAGATAATTAGTCCTAATTAATTGATCAACTTCTCAATTATTATAATTATATGAGAAGTGCCATGATGCCACATGAAAAGAGCAACATGAAAAGAAAATTATAGAGCATCATGAAAAACTCCCGATGCAGCTTTCTGTTGCTCAATGAAAGAAGACCGCCAGTACACGCACAATTGCAGCGCGAATGGCCGCTCGAGGCACTTCGCGTGTATTCGCGGACGTCTTTCACGCTCGGGACAAAAAATTGTTTGTCGCACGTATTGAGCAACAGAAAGCTGTATCGGGAGTTTTTCATGTTTCTCCACAATTTACTCATTCACAGTATTCATGTAATTATAATTATTCAGATGTTGAATAAATAATTAGGACTAATTATTGAATTAGACGGAGTTCAAGAAAATTACCTGAGTATCTCCAAGCGATGACAAAAAATTTACCTTGGCTCTGTCGAGTTACATAACATTTGCATGTTTTTTAATTTTGCGCATGTTAAATGACACACCCTATATATTCAGCAGACGTCCATTTGTAATATTATTATTTTATATTTGCTTTCAATTGTCATTCTTACTCCCATTACTTACATACACCTCTGTGGTTTGGAATGACATAAGCGATTCAAGGAGCATACTAATGAAGCGCGTACAAAAATGTAAATGAGTTAATATCAACATGGTTTCGTGATTTTTCGTACCGACAAATTTTTAAGCTTGAGCAATTATCCATACTTCCCTCACTTATCTGCGGAAGTAGTCTTTTTCTAAAACATCATTTGTTGAATTTTTAAAAGTTATAATGTAATAGATTCTGTTTCACTGCGGGTTCCGCGAGAACTAACATAGGACACACAGACAATTCCACGCTGCGACCTTTTTCTGCAGACACTCGCCCTTCAACGGACTGCAAAGTTAATACAACTGTCATTTTCTGCATGGTAATAACTTTAAAAACGTCTGGTCTTCCTTGTGTTCTGAGATTCGCATTTTCATGTGAGATTTCTTTCTTGCTGCGCTCCTCTCCTGCCTTCTCATAGTTTCTCTCTCCTACCGGGCATGTGCAGTCTCTCAATTGTGTGTTATTGCTGTAATGTTGCTCATTATGTAGCTGTTCTGCCAGTTACTTTTTTTTTGTTTTTTTTACATTCCTAATCTCATAACTTCTCGCTGAACAGGTTTTACATTTCTACCTTGTATGTGAGTTCTTTTTTTTTTACTGTGCACCAGCACTCCGACCTTAGTGTTGTCCCATCGCAAGTTAAAAATTGGATTCATTCACTATATTGTACTAATATTGCTACGAGAGACACATTCTGCCAGGGGCAGACTACAAAGAAGACGGTTCTCTCGTGTGCTGGTGGCTGTCCACCATCTTGGCTACTGTGTCTGTGTAGTGTGGAGAGAGAGAGAAAAACATTTATTTAGACCATTGAGTTGATCTTGAGGACGAGTGGGTGGTGTCCTCATTTCAGGACTCCACTGGCCATGGCTGCTCGACGTACTTGATGGACGAGAGCTTCTTGTCCGGCCAGGGTATCGCCGGTCAGCTGTACCTCCCACCGCTCAAATGACGTGTTAGGCGTCTTTAAATATTCAGGTTTGCCCCCGCACCCCCACGAGATGTGAAAGAGCGTAGGGCGTGTGTCGCCGCACCAGGGGCAGATGCCGCGATATGTTTGTGGGTATATTTGGCTGTATCTGTGTAGGTTTGGGAATGTATTTGTTTGGATAAGTGTGAGGGCTATTGCCTCTTCAGTGCTGAGCTTTTTGTGAGGGGGAGGATAAATCCTGCGGTTGAGTCGCTGGATTTCGAGTCGGTCGCAGTAATTTGATGGCAGTAGTGTAAATACAGTGTAAATAGTCCCGCCTTGTGTCGTTTTACGTAACATCTTTGCGGTCGAGGTGCGGAGTAGTTCCCTGCTTCCATCACGGAGCTCTGCAACGGCCGCTTCATCACGCTTCCGACCATGTCAGTCGGTGCAGGCACAACGTCTTCACCCGCTGCCCTTCCCGTGGCTCCCACCTACATCGTTTTGCCTCCTGCTCGTGATCCTGGGGCGCTATAACGTAAAATGATTCCAAACTGTTTTCCTTCCAATTTCTGCAGTCAGCATCCACGATTGGTAAAAACATTTTTGGGCCACTCCCAACTTCGCCTGTCTGTCACGCGACGTCACGAAAACCACGATAGCTCCCCATCTGATATAACGTGTACACACTGATTATTCATGATTAAACCGCACAAAAGAAAAATAATCATTCCTGATTAGACGCCTTTTCACCATTAGCCCTCTGCTATTAGTTCAATGTTTTCTGGCTACGCCCACTTCTCCTGTCTGTCACGCGGCCTCACAAAACCGCGAAAAATCACGACGTCAAAGTGACGTGCCCATGAAAAAATGCATTAATATGCCGAACAAAACTGAAAATTTTTCTGAGTAGCCACAAACTACCCCGTTCCGAAAGGAATAGAAGATGGCTGCCCGCCGATCACTCAGGCCCTCGCTACTCGCACCTGCCGGTGAGCATGTATTTATTTGCGTATGATAAACCTTTTTGCGTGGCAGTAAAACGTTATCGAGCCCTTTCGGCATGCATACGACATCGCTCTGCCAACTCTCCCTTGCTGAGGATCCGTTTTAGCGGCATTCTTATCCTTCCGTTGCACGCTGCCGCGATTTTCGACCAGCCACCGCAAGCTAAGTAAGGCGAAGCGGACCAATCGGAGAAACCGGCACCACCCTCTTCATGCAGTTATCTATTTTCAATGTGCTGGCTCGGCCCCATCGAAGTCCTCTCCACTAGAGCGTGCTCCTCGCCTCTTGTCAGCCAATTAGATAAGAAAAACCGCTGAGTGTAGACAATGTTATTAGTTTTGAAAGCGAACAAAGGTGACCTCCTATAAACGAGGATAGTGTTTGATTGGGTTGTTCAGACAACGCTGCGGGTCACGGCCCGATGCTTGCGTTGATTTTTACGTAAATTTGACGTCAGGAGTTTGGAATCAAAACAGTTTGAAATCATTTTACGTTATAGCGCCCCTGGCGTCTTTTCCGGCCAGGATGGGGTTGACGTCGACAAATGGCTCAACCTTTACGAACGGATCAGCGCCAGCTACAAGTGGGAGCCAACCCTTATGCTCGCCAACGTGCTTTTTTACCTCGATGGCCCCCACGGGTGTGGTTCGACGCGCGAGGCCGACGCACCGACCAGACCCGACGCGCCGAGCACGCGACTTGCCGGTGACCGCACTAGCCGACCGCGCTTGCGCACTTGCGCACGCCG